>NC_137786.1:15525018-15545018 GCF_963383645.1 Muscardinus avellanarius
TACCTTTTAGATATGTTTTTTCTTGGGGGGAGAGAGAAGTACTGGGGTTGGAGCCCAAGGGTGTTCTTCCTCCGAACTACACCCCAGCCCTTTTTAGTTTTTTTGTTTTGAAATAGTCTCGCTAAATTGCTGACACTGTGGACTTAAACTTGTGATCCTCCTGGATCTGAATCCCAAATACTGAGATTACAGGCCTGCAATAGCCAAAGGAGTCTGATTTTGAAAGGGGTCAATGCAGGAAGCCTGCTGCTTGGAGCGGGAGGCCTTTGTTTTGGTACCTTGTCCAGGGGGAAGCCTTTTCTGTATGCCGTTACTCTCCTGCTGCTCTTCCTACGGATCGCAGCCTGGGGACCAGTCCCTGAGAAGGCTGATGGAGGCACGCCTGTCAAGAAAGGAAGAGTCAAAAACCCACAGGCAGGTTTTGTATACCGGGAACGTGCTGTCCAAAGCAAAGCGCTCTGGTGCCCATCATGCTGGGCCCAGGCCTCACCAGGAAGGCCAAGGCGGGTCGTGCTGTGTGGAGAAAGCTACCCAGGCCAGCCTCTCCCCCATGACCGGCCTCACAACGCTGGTGATAGCCACAGTCTGACCCACAGGGACCGGATTTCACGTAGAAAGCTACGTCGCGGCAGGTTCGGCCTTCCACTGGGTTCTTATTTCACGATGGAGCCAGTTGGATCCGAGGAAGCGCACACTGTACATAGAAACACAGAACAAACATGCTCGCCCAGGCTGCGCTGAAGCCCCGCCAAGTTGAGGAACTAGATCCTCGCTTAGACAGGACCGAACTTGACAGACACTTGAGTGTTTCCCTGGAGATGCCAAGCACGGAGACAGTTCTTTCTGCGCCCATCCTTCTAACTTCACGCCTGCAGGGAGGGCCTCTGGATTTACGCTCCTTACATACTTTTGCTTAGAAGAGTCACATCTTGCAGAGTCTAGCTGAGGCTTTTGCGCAAACCATTCTGTTTAGTCACGTGGGCAGAGAATTTGGCCGAAGGGCTCTGTGTCTACGGGAAGACCTAGTCATTGTTGGGGTGCGCACAGCATACACTTGAGTCTGAACCTGAAGTCAGTACCGAGGTGAGCTTGGGAAACTGTAGTCACAGTGACATTTTCTGCATTTGCGGTCTTTCATAGAGCTAGGGAACGGGAACGGAATTTGGCAAGGAGTTCAGGTGACAGGGCCACGTCCCCGCAGAGGAAGGCCTCAAAGCTGGGGCTCTCGTTTCCCAGTTTGGAGTCTTTCTTTGCACAGGTCCCAGCTTTTGTGTTTTTAGCAAGTGTGCCTTTTAATTTGACCACACTTCCCCAGAGCAAATCCTGGTGAAATTTCCCAGAAGTCCACTGGACCGCCTTCACTTATGGCCAAGAAGGCAGGGACAATTTTGGAAAATAAATAGCAACTGGCCTTCCTAACTGGTTCCTGCTAAGTTCTATCTTAATTTTATTTTATTTTATTTTTGGTGGTGCTGGGGATTGAACCCAGGGGCATTCTACTTCAGAGCTACACCCTAAGCCTGATTTTTTAGTCTTTATTTTGAAACAGGGTCTCACTAAGTTGAGGAGGGCCTCACTAAGAAGCTGAGGCTGGCAGCGAACCTGGATCCTCCTGTCTCATCCTCCCCAGTACTGGGATTCCAAGCGTGTTTCACCACACCTGGCCTCCATCCTCCTTCTGATCTACCCTCTGACCTTTTCTCTTTAGGTCAGGGCAGGCTAGTGACCAGCAAGCCTCCATTTGTTACACGTCTCCTATTACAAAGTGCCGATGGGCAAGGGTAGTTGATCCTAGGTCCCTTCTAACAAATATATAGGTCAAGTCAAGCGTGGTGCTGCATGACTGTAATACTAGTTCTTGGGAACCTGAGACAGGAGGATCAGGGGTTCAAGGCCAGCCTCAGTAACCTAGCAAGGCCCTCAGCAACTTAGAATCTGTCTCAAAATAAAAAATTAAAAAAACTGGGGATGTAGCTTACAGGTAGAATGTCCCTGGGTTCAATCCCTACCACTAAAATACCAAAACAAAACGAAATAAGCAATTAAAAGAGGATAGGGGTAGAGCTCAGTGGTAGACTGTCCTTGGGTTTGATATTCGTTACCAAACACAAGAACAAAGACAAAAAACAAAGATATAGGTCAAGAATATTCACTGATTTACTTCTCAATTGTGTTCTCTAGATTAAAAAATTAAAATAATGGGCTAGGGGTACAGCTTACCCCAGCCCTTTTTATTTTTATTTAAAATGGAGTCTCACTAAATTACTGATTGAACCACCCTGGCTTCAATCCCCAGTAACACACACACACACACACACACACACACACACACACATACACCACCACCACCACCACCACCTCCGCCGCCAACAACAACAACAATAACAACAACAACAACAACAACAACAACCAACCAACAACCAGAAATTTCTTTCCACTGAGTTCATGAGAAAACTTTGGGGTTGACGACTAGCAAAAAAAGTAGGTACTCTTGGCTTTATTTGCATCAGTTTTGCAAAGCTTAAAATTTAGAATTTAGCAAATGGGAAGATGGGCCAAAAACTAATGGCCAGCCTCAGTAACCTAGCAAGGCCCTCAGCAACTGAGAATCTGTCTCTGTGCGTACAGTGTCTAGCTTCACTCACTATCATAGCTGGTTAAAAAGATAAAGGGAATGAACCTAAATTTAAGAAAGGGCAAGTGGAGAGTTAGGGGAACCCTAGCCCAGATTAAGAAAAGGCCAGCTAAATTCTGATTTAGGAACATACTGCAAAGTCTATGTGCCCTTCAAGCACGTCTCCCCGCAGCATCCCAGGAACCGAATTCCTGAAACTTCTCCTGAATCTCCAAGTTACATCTCAGGACTATGAGCCTCTTTCCAAACATTTGCTTTACAATCAAATGGAGTGAAACCAACACGCAGAGGTTGATGGGGGAGTAGGGTGGGGCACTTAGGGAAATTCATTCACTGGCACGACAGAATTATCTTAAATAATAAATTAGGAGCCGTTGTCTGTAGAGCTCTTATTGAACGACTGCAGAATGCTGAGCTGTATATGTTAATAATGAAACAAAAAGAAATAAAGACGGCTCTTGGCCCTGCTTTCTCCACCGGCTGGGAAATAAAACCAGGCACATGCTTTTTAAGGGGTGGCCGGTTTCCACCAGGTAGAAGGCCAAAATTAAAAATAGGAAGCCAAACTTTGAACTATGTATTAGGGAGTCTTCAATAAATCTCATATTTCACAAGCTGTACAGTCAGCCAGAACTCTGGATTGGCAAGCATTCTCTATCTTTGCTTTATCTTCCCCTATGAAATGCTGGTAGATTCCAGCACTACTGGATTTCACTAGCAAAGATAAAAGAAGCCCCCTTGTGGCCAGTTTAAAAAATGCCAACTGTATTCCTTAGGCAAAGCTTCAGGGTCTAGTCTTTACTAGACTAACATTTTAAGCTTCGGCACCAATTTCTACCCGCATCATTAGGCAAGGAATAACACACACATTTCAAAAGCGATGTTTAACATGAAATCGGGAAGAATTGGATGCCCAGGAAGGAACCTATGACTCAGAAGCTGTAGTGTTAATAAAAGTCAACAGACAGCCACACTGCTTAGGTTGTATACCTGTCCCCTTCTGGTGGGGCAGGAAGCTAGGAGCCACATCGTCCAGCGATGAACAGTATCCAACTGGCTCATTAAGGTCATGCAACACACCCTGAGAACTGGATGCAGCGAAGTCACAGAATAGGAGCACCGGGGCCTGCGATGAGAACTGCTTCGATTTGTACAAATCAATCATTTCTTCCTATTGTGCCCTGCATTTATTTTGAAAAAAAAAATTTTTGTGTGTGCTACTGGGGATTGAACCCAGGGGCATTCTACCTCTGAGCTACACCCCTAGGCCTATTTTTTATTCCTTATTTTGAATCAGGGTCTCAAGTTGCAGAGGACCTCACTAAGTAGATGAGGCTGGCCATGAACCTGTGATCCTCCTGTCTCAGCCTCCCAAGTACTGGGATGACAAGCATGTGCCACCATGCCTAGTTTATTCTGAATTTAAGAAATGGATGTTGGGCCAATATCTCCTTTTTTTTTTTTTTTTTTTTTTTTAACTAGGCTTCTGAGAAGCCTGCTCTTGGTTTCCAATTGGAGCTGCTTTCTGTAGAACCTGGCTTTGCTAAGCAGTTCTTATTTTCCCTACAGATTTTTTTTTCTTTTTAAGTGAAACTATTATAGATTCATGGCAATTTGCAGGAAAAAGGAAGAAGAAAAAATGGACCTCGAGCTCCCATGTAGCCTGTACCCAATCTTTGTCCGCAGACACATCTTATGTAACCACAGTACATAATCAAAGCCAGGAAATTGATGTTGATGCAGTCCATAAAGCTTTATTCAGCTTCCAAACATCTGTGTGTGTGTGTGTGTGTGTGTGTGTGTGTGTGTGTGTGTATACAGTTCTGTGCAATTTTATCACATGGATTATTTGTGTAACCATGACCACAGTCAAGATACATAATCGTGTCTTTGCCACCAGACTTTTTTATACCCACATCTAATTTCTTCCGTAACCCTAACCCTGCGGCACCTCTATATGATTTTGCCATCTTGAAAATATTACATAAATGGAAGCCTACATTTTCAAAAGGGATTCTCTCCTCCTTGATATGATTCCCTTGAGATCTGTCCAGGTTGTGAATCTCAATAGTTCTTTCTGTCTCGTTGCTGAGTTATAGTTCATGGTACAGATTTTCCAGAGTTTGTTTACCCCCCCCATGAAAGACATTTAGGTTATTTTCAGTGGTTGTCTGTTATGAGTAAGAGCGGCCACAGAACTTTTATACAGGTTTTGCTAAATTACAAAGTGCTGATGAAAAAAATTTAAAAGACACAATAACTGTTTTAAAGGAGAACCAATTCGGTTTCTGCAGCTGCAAGTCACTTTACTTAACCTAATATTAGGTTTTTGGATGGTTCATTATGGGACTCTCTTGACGAATGTTGTCTTGGATTCTTTTTTTTTTTTTTTTTGTAGTAATGAGGATTGAACCTAGGGGCATTCTACTTCTGAGCTATACCCCCAGTCCTATTTATTATTCTTTATTTTGAAACAGGGTCTTCCTAAGTTGTGGAAGTCTTCACTGAGTAGCTGAGGCTGGCCCCGAACCTGTGATCCTCCTATCTCAGCCTCCCAAGTACTGGGATTACAAACGTGCACCACCATGCCTGGCTTGTCTAGGATTCTGACCCTGAATCTTTACCCTTTTATTACATGTCAAGATACATAATTATTTACTGATGTAGCTTAAATCTTGATAGGTGGCTGGTGATGTTTAGCTCTGTCCTTGCTATTGCCCCATTTTTAATATGTAGTTTTAGGATGAATGTTTTTCTAAGAACTGCATGTTTTCTTGACCAACGTGCATCAGTTGGCTAGGTGAATGAACTTTGGAGATGTGTTATAAATGTAACACACAGGTAAAGTTTGAGGTCTTAGTATTAAAAAAAAGAATGTAATGAAAAAAAAACTATGTCAATACATCATATTGATTGCATGTTGAAATAGTTATACTTTGAATATATTGGATTAAATAAAATATCTAATTAAATTATTTTTACTCTTCTTTTTACTTTATTAATGTGACTAATAGAAAATATAAAACTGTGTGGCTAATATTATTTTTCCATGAGATGGAAATGTCTAGTAAAAGTCCGGGGCAGCTGAGTAACTTGCTCCAAATTGCACTGTAAACCTTTTCTGGGTAGTGGTCTGTTTCTCTTTCAATGATTACTGATTGGTTACACGTCAGTGTCAATGTCATTATGCGAGTTCATGTTGTACTGCTATCACAGAATACCTGAGGCTGGGCAATTTGTAATTTCCCAGGCACAAAATTTTATTCTCTCACAGTTTGGGAAGCTGGATAGTCCAAAATCGAGATGCCGGCAGGTCATGGCGTGGTTTCCCTGCTTCCAAGAGGGTGCTTCGAATGCGGTGTCCTTCAGGAAGGAAGGATGCCATGTTCTTCCAATGCACAAGAGAGAAAACCCACTCCCACAGCCCGTCGCCACTTTTTGGTATTAGGGATTGAATCTAGGGGCATTCTACCTTGGAGATACACCCTTATCCTGTCTCAGATGACCTTGAGGACATTCCAGTACTAAGAATCTGTTTTTCATTTTTAAATTTATATATATAAGGGCACAGGAGGTCTTTCCATCTTCTAAGTTCTTCAACTTCTTTCTTTCATATCCTGTAACTCTCACTGTGGAAGTCTTACCTTCTTGCTTAGACTTATTCCTAAGTATTTTATTTATTTTTAGGCCACTGTGAATAGAATTTTTCCCCCGATTTCCTTTTCAGTGGATTCATTGTTGGTGTACAGAAAAGCTATTGATTTTTCTAAGTTGATTTTGTATCCGGCAACTTTGCTAAACGTGTTTATCAGCTCTCAAAGGCTTCTGGTTGAGTTTTTTGATCCCCTAAGTATAGGATCCCGCAGGAACAGATCATTTCAGTTCCTTCCCACTCTTTACCACAGCTCTATGTTGCTCTTTCAGGATGTGAATTGCTTATTGATTCCTCTGTTCACACTAGAAATTATATTCAAACATTTAGTATCTAGATTCTAATATATCTCGGCAAAACCCACAGAATTACTTACAGGCCGTAATTTAGAATCTGTTTTCAGGGACTATCGGGTTTTCTTTTATTAAATTCAAGATGTATTCTTCTCAGGGGAGCGTGTCTGTGCTCACAACCTTCTAGAACAGTATCAAAGGGTTTTGCTGTACGACTCTTATGTTCCACAGTTTCTTCAGTCTTAATGCTAATTTAAAGCAATCATGCATGTGTGGATGGCTGGCGGCCCCAATCCACTATTGGTGCAAACATCTTGGATACCCTAGCTCTGTCTGGAGATGATCGAATATTAAAGCTGAAGGAAGCTCACTTCCCACCGCAGGGCTCAGCAAACATTCCTCGTGAAACTCACGCCGGCCAGTCTTTCTTCACCGCCCATCTAAGCCACTGGGGAGTGAAAAAGCCACGCGTAGTATGTGAATGGATGTGTATGCTTGTGTTCCAACAAAACTTTAGTCACAAAGACAGAGTGCCAGGGTTTGCTGATCCCTCCTCAAGCACAAGCCTTTCCTTCTATAGTTAAAGAAAGAGCCTTGATTGAGCAGCTTAAACCAAGAGCTTGTTGAGGAACAAGTTTAGAAACCAGATCTCCTTAATTATTGTTGTTCACCTACTCTATTAGAGCAAAAATTTCATTTCCTTCCCCTGCCTTTTAAAAATTGTAAAAATGTCAAATGTTCAAAAAGATAGAAATGGTGATATAAAAATCAATTGTACGTAATCATCACCATGCCTGGGGAAAGACTACAATATGATTAAAGCTTTTCCCAGTCACTGCCGTCCACAACCTGTAAGTGTTATTCTAACTTTCATGTTCCTCAGACAGTTCTCATCCTTAGCAATACATATATGTCCACTGAAACAAGGGCAATATAACCTTATATACATCAAAGTATGTAAATGGTATCATAATATATATATATATGTATATGTATATGTATATATATACCCTTTATCACCTTCTCACAATAAAAAATAAACATTGTTTTTCTAATCACAGAAATTAGAGACCTAAGTTACAACTGGCAGAAAGATGGCTAACAAACATTAGGAAAGTGACCATTTTCCCCCCTAACATTCCTGATTAAAAGGAGGGATTATTTGTGTCAAAGAAAATTGGCAACAAGATATGCACAGAATGTATTTTGAAACCAAGGGTACTTGTGAAGATATGGGTCTACATCTAAATGTGTGTACCTGGGCAAGTTGTATACCTCTTTATACCTCAATTTGTAACATTGGAAGAAATAGTATCACCCACCCATTTGGGCTGTAGATGGGTGTCCAGGAATTAAGGTATATAAAGTGCTTGTGATATAATAGTACCTAGAATTTGATATTAGCTCTTATTGCTTTTAATATTCATAATTTAAAATTTAAACTTTCAAGCTTCCATATTAGGAATGAAAATACACTGACTGAAACTTCAAATGTTACCAAATGCAATGAATTTTCTCATTTCCCAGACCGAAAGCCAGCAAAAATTTGAAAATGACCTTGACAAATCAGAAAAGTATTATGGAAGGAAGTATTTGCTGAGTAACACGAATTCAGGACCCAAGTATGGGAAGAGATACTGTGATATATGATAGTGTGGATCAGATATTTGTGTATCTCCTGGCCCACAATTCATATGTCAAAACTCCATTTATCAGTGTGGTAGTGTCTTTGGGAGGTACTATTATTAGGGCTAATGTCATTCAGGTAGAAGCCTCGTAATTGGATTAGTACCCCTTTAAAAGGAGATGGAAGAGAACTTCTTCTCTCTGCCCTTGGCCAGGTGAAGATACAGCAAAAAGGCCAGGTTACTGCCTAGAAATTAGAAAATCCTCATCAGACACTGTATCTGTCAAGCCCTTGACCTTGGACTTTTAGCCTCTAGAACTATAAGGAATAATTGTTTTAAGCCACCCAGTCCATGGGATTTTTGTTATAGCAGCCTGGGCTGACTCATACAGATACCACTAATTACAGACCTCAAAAACTAAGAGAGAAATATAGCATGGTATTCACAGGCAAATCCAGAAATCCAGCTATAGATTACAACCAAGGCTTCGCTACTCCTTCATCTCCCACCAGCTCCCGAGCCCCCACAAGTCCACATCCTTCACTGTAAAGTGCAGACAACAATAGGCCAACCACACAGGGCAGCCGTTACTCGTGAGCACAGGGCAACCAAGCCAGATGCTGCCGTTACTGTTGTTCTTGTTGAGATCATTACAAGGTATAAGCTGAGTGGCCCTGTGACCTGCATGGGGCAAACTTGTTTACTAAGTGAACATTCCTCGGGAATGTGGCTCTGTGGGGGAGAGCCAGCATGAGTTGGAGAGTCCAGAAGAACCACATGCACTGTTTGGGCAGTCATTCCTCTGTGTATTTCTCTTGTATGCTCCACTTTAGGCCAATCTCCCCTAGCAAACACATCTTTCCATTTGTTTGTTTCTGCTGTTAAAATGATGTGGGAAACCAGAGATGCACGGTTGATTGAAAGGACGAAAATTAGTTCTGTGAGAAAAGGCTCGGGAATTATTTGGTTGGGAGAAAAACAGTCCCGGGAAAGTCGAATGATCACCTTTAGGTAAATGGAAGGTCCTGACGTGGGCAGTGTGTGCCAGTTTCTTTTATCAGTTTTGTGGAAGACCAAGTTAGTGGATGGGGACTTTAAATAAAGAGAAGTGATTTTACATTCATAACAAGTTCTCAAAGATCAAAGCAATAAGCCATTGTGAGAGGCTGCCAAGAGAAAGGGAAATGACATTCAGAACAGTGAAAAAAAAGAACAATCAAAACATGTTAAGATGCTTTTTCTAAAGTCTCAGTCGATAGGTCAGTTAATTTTTAGATGTGATTCTAGGTGAAAAATTTAAAAACATCACTCCACCCACTCTCCTTCCTTCCTTCCTTCCTTCCTTCCTTCCTTCCTTCCATACTGGGGATGAAACCCAGGGGCACTACCTTCTAGCTACACCTCCAGCCCAATTTTTTAAAAATAATTAATTAATTAATTTCGAAACAGGGCCTCACTAAGTGTCTGAGGCTAGCTTTGAACCTCTGATCCTCTTGCCTCAGCCTCCCAAGTACTGGGATTACAGTGGTGCGCCGCCATGCCCGGCTCTCCAGTTTCTTATTTTCAGTGTTAATGTGGTGAACTGGCCTGTCTTGCTGGTATCTTCCTGGAGTATCTCCTGGTCCCATGTGTTCTGGCTCCATCATAAGGCTGGATTCCTAACTATCCAGTATTTGCAAATACTTACCCTCCTTAAAACTCTTTTCTGATTCATCCTCGTGTCTTTACTCAAAGCTGCGTGTGTCCTTTTTCTATTCTCTAAATTCTTAGAGTAGCGTGGGTTTGTTTCTTCCTTTATTATTTTTATTTTTAGGACTTAGAATCATGTGATGATTCAACAATGTCTGTGGTCCTCAGCGGGTCACATGCGTTTACAGTTTGTAACAGGGTTTGTATCAGTCAGGGCTCACTAGAGAAACAGAACTCACAGGAATGACACACACGGTAAAAGAAGGTTTATGACATCAGCTCACAGTGTAGTCCCAAGTGGCCACTTGCACGTGGAAAGCTGGAGGAACCAGTAGCTGGTTGAGTGGTCCACAAACTGGAGCCTCAGAAGAGGAGAGACTGATAATACATTACCAGTCCAAGATGGGAAGGCCAGGAAACTCTCTGGAGAAACGACGGAGAAGGTCCAGTTTAAAGAGCCGAAGGCCAATATCTCAGACAAGAGCACATGCACTTTCCTAAGGAAGAACTACCTGTGCCTTTATGTGGCTTTCTCCTTTATTCAGGTCCTGTGCATTGAAGAATAGCACTGCCTACATTCAGGGCAGGACTTCCCCTTCAGTTATTATTACATAAGCCAGTCCTCCCATGAATGCACCCAGAGTCACATCATCTTGTTTGCTTCATGATCCGGTCAAGTTGACTGTCAAGATCGACCATCACAGGCGCGAAGCTTTCTACATCTTGTAACCCTTACCTGAGCACATCTTCCTATGAAAGCGTATGTGGTCAGCCCTCGTGAAAAACACAACTGAAATTCATTCTAAAATTAAGATACTTAAATATAGGATGGGATGGTCCAATGCCGTACAGGATACATAAAGGCTTGGCGGACTGTTGCCATAGGCTTGGCGGACTGTTGCCATGGGTGAAAGCCGATGCTCCTTTGGTTTTGTATGGCCTCTGATCTGAGGATGGCATTTACACTTTTAAATATTTGGGAAACACTGGGGAGGAAGCAGCCCTTTAAGCTGGTGCCTTCAGTTCTCCTGTCCCTTCAAGCCCTGGGAGAAAGGAAGCCACGTGGCAAGAGCTGGAGAATCAGCATAGAGAGAATTTCAAGGGGGAAAGAGCCCGGCCACGTTTGGGAGAGAAATTCACACTTGCAGAAGTGGAAACTCACACTGAGGGGAGGAGAGTAATCCTCACATACGTGTTATATTTTGTAAGTGCTTCCCCAAGATGCGTGTTCTGTGTGTACATGTGTTTGTGCCTGTGCTTGTGTGTATTTGTGCATATCATGATATAGGATTGATAACTTGTCATTTTCCCATGTTGTATAGAGAACTGTATAATGGACCAGGTTCCAAGAAACTAAGGTTATCATCTCTTCTCTCAGCTTACTCATTAGTATGTATTATAGTTTGCTTTGGGAAGATTCCCCCAAAGGCTTCTGTGTTGAAAGCATTGGCCCCAATGCAGCAAGGTCAGAGGAGGCAGGTCAGGGGGTGGGGCCTTGGGCAACATATATATATGTATATACATATGTCCCTGGCTGTTTCCTGTCTCTCTCTGCTCCTGGTTGCCATGTCTGAGAGCAACTCTTCTCTGCCATGTTTCTGACCCTACAGTTTCTGCCTTGGAGGGAGCCGACCATGGACTGAACCTCTGAAACCAAGAGCCACATAAACCTTTCCTCCTCCAAGTTGTGCTTATCAGATATTTTGGTCACATCAATGGGGTAAGCTACCTAAAACAGTATGACACTTAATACTCTGCATCCGAAAATAGTTCCATTGAATTCAGCCCGCATTCCTGAACACCCAGCAGGTGCCAGACACTGTGTTGGGTGCTGAGGATGCAAAGAAGGAAGTCTGGTCTCTGGCTATAGAACAGTGTGGTTGAATTAACTTATGGAAAATTATACCCTCTAAAAAAAATTCCTGTTTTCTGCTATCAAAATTCTAGGTATGTGACCCAGCAATTCCATATGAGGCATAAACCCCAAAGAACCGAAATCAGGTACTCAAATAAGTATTTGTACATAAAAGTTGAGAGTCATACTATTTGCAATAGCCCAATGTGGAAATAACTTGGTACATAAGTGAACAAATGGGGCTGGGCGTGGTGGCGCATGCTTGTAATCCCCGCGCTTGGGAGGCGGAGACAGGAGGATCACGCAGGTTCGAAGCCAGCCGCGCTGGTGTAAGAGACCCTGTTTCCAAATTTTAAAAATGTATAAAAATAGGTCTGGGAGTGTAGCCTGGAGGAAGGAGGGCTTCCAGGAACCCCAGTAGCACCAGAAAAAAAAAATAATAAGTGAACAGATGGTAAATGAAATGTGGCATATATGTGCCATGCGATATTATTCAGTCGTAAATTGAAGTAAAGTTCTATACATGCTACAATGTGGATAAACCTTCAAAATACGTTAAGGAAAAGAAAAAAGACATATATTGCATGATTCCATTTGTATGAAATATTCAGGATAGGTAAATCCACAGAGACAGGGCAAATTGGTGGATGCTGGGGCCATGCTGGGGAGGAATGCACAGTGACCATTTGGTTGGTGTGGGGTTTTCTTTTGATACAAAAATTATTTTGCAGCTAGACAAAGGTAGGGGTTGCACAACATTGTGAATATACTGAACAACACTGAACTGTACACTGTGAGGTGGCTGGTTCTGTGTGAATCCTCCTCTCAGCCATGGCGGATATGCTTCCTGGATGATGCTTTCTTCTCTATAGTTTTTCCTCCATGAGCTGATTGCTACCAGCATGTGAATACCCATCCACCTGACAAGCACTTCCCCACTCACTGTTTTCTGTTGCAGCATGAATCTTTATAATGGGTATGTATTCTCTGTCTTCAAGTCCTTTCCTTTCTGGCTCTCTAGAAGATTCTCCGGCCTCCACCATGACTTCCCTGGCTCAGGTCCGCAGGGACCTCCATGCTTCTGACCCCAGGGCTCAGGTTCAGCCCTCATGTTGCTTCACCCACGAACAGCATTTGGAATCTATATGCTGAGAGCTTCGGAATCGAAACCCTGAGCCTTGGTTGATTCCCTTAAGTCCAGATGAACATGTCCAAGGGTCTGTGTGGCATGGCCACATGGATGCCTCACACAGGTCCCCCAAAGTGGGCAATGACTCCCCGGAGGGAGGCTGAAATGAAATGCAGACACACAAAAAAATGCATTTTTCTATTTATTTGCTTAAAAAAGGCAGTTTTGGGTGGTGGGGTGCTGAGTAATTTTTTTGTTTTGTTTTCTGAAAAGGAGCGGTAAGACAATAAGGTTTGAGAGTTTCTCATACTAAAACTTAGGATGTTGAAAACTGAGTTTCTAGGCTTCCCCCGATCTGCTTAACCATAGTCCTCCCCATTCCAGTTGATAACAATGTTAGCCTTCCCTTCTGGTTGCTCAGGCTAAAACACTTGGAGTCTTCCTGAACCCCTCTCTTCATCTTGCTCCCATCCAATCTGTCGGGAAGGACTTTGCCTGCAGCCAGGTGAAAAAGGGACTTAGATTTCTGCAACCATTTCTTAGTTTTCGTAGTTTTCAGCTGTGCAGAGTGGGATCCATGACAACTAGCAGCAGGATTACCTCTGCTTAGAAACTACTGTGGGGGTGGAGGGGTTGTTAACTTGCCTAAAGTTAAGAGTAACTTAGTTTTGACCACAGGTATTTATTTATTTATTTATTTATTTATTTATTTATTTATTTATTTATTTGCAGTACTGGGGATGGAACCCAGGGGCATTTTATCTCCAGGCTACAGTCCTAGCCCTATTTTTTATTCTTTATTTTGAAACAGGGTCCCACTGAGTTGCAAAGGGCCTCACTAAGTAGCTGAGGCTGTCCACAAACTACAATCCTCTGGTCTCAGCCTCCCAAATGCTGGGATTACAAACGTGCACCACCACGCCTGACTTTGATCATAGCTTTTAAACATGCTAGGCCCTGATGCTTCTTGTTTTCAAAGAAGTAATTTAATACTTTGGTAGATTGCCCAAATGGCCACAAATCCCATCTCTCCTTGCATCCAGGCCCTTACAGTGTGACAGCGAAGATCTTCCTTTCAAGAGATGGATCAGCTTCTCCATTCCTTGAGCCTGGGGATCTGTGTCAGTACTGAGACTTTGCAACTCGTATTTTCATTTGTGCCAGCCTGGCCTAGCCTCCTGCAGGCTGAGATGCCATGTGGGAAACAATAAGGTCCTCCCCTCAATGGCCAGCTCCCTCCAGTTATTGACTAAGACTGATGGTGAGCAGTCAGCCCCCAGAGCACTCACCTACTGACCACACAGGTAGCAGCTGATCCCCTACAGATAAGCTACAGTGGTAAAGAACAGCAGAAGACTTACCCAGCGGAGCCCAGCCCCGTCTACTGACCCTCACAACTGTGAGCTGAATGAAAAACGATGGTTTGATGCTACAATGCGTTGGGATAATTGGCTATGCAGAAAACACTGATGGGAGAACCGTGGGACCTAAGTACCTCACAAGAAGAGCTTAGAGGAGGGAAGGTTTATTTTGGCTCATGGTTTCAGAGGTTCAGCCCATAGTTGGCTGGCTCCAAGGCAGAAACATTATGCTGCAGGGTATCATGGAGGAGAGTTGCTCAGCTCATGGCAGCCAAGAAAGAGAGAAGGGGAGAGGGAGAGGGAGAGGGAGAGGGAGAGGGAGAGGGAGAGGGAGAGGAGAGAGAGAGAGAGAGAGAGAGAGAGAGAGAGAGAGAGGCTATGCTGCCACCTACCACTCCTCCAACCATATCCCACCTCCGAACCTTGTTGCATTGGGACCCAGACTTCAACACATGAGCTTTTGGAGGAATATTTCAGAACCAAATAATAGTAACACTGTCTTTGATCTACTTCTTTTTTTTAATCTCATTTACCTAATTCTATTTAAAATCTCCCAATACAATAGTGTATATGTAGACTATCTTGTTTTTTCATTTGAATTTGGAGTCACTTAATTTCTCAAATATTATGGCTCCCAGACCTCACAAATCGGAGTGGACTGTGTTGTTACTTAGCTACATCAGCCTTAGGAAGCATATCTAGTTACCAAAAGAATTGCATTTTTAAGAACCCAAAGCAAAAGAACTACAAAAGCAAACCCTTGAAATTTACAAACCCTTGAATACAGGCACTGTGACAGCCCGCTTTTTGATGTCTTTTAATCTGGACAGGCTTCAGTTGCAGAGAAAAAAATATACACAAGAAAAAAGAAGTATGCTTTACCCATAGGGCCTCACCTGTCTAAACATGTCACCTTGGGAGATGGTTAAGTAGTTGAAAGTTGAAAGTAGCTCTCCTGCTCTCATTCATCTAAAGTAAACTTTTTCTAAACATTGTCAGTACTCTGTGGATTAATAGTGGAGAGGCGATATTGTCCCTAGGCAAGAGAAGGTTGGAGCCCTCTTTTATCAGGTAATAATTATGAACATGGGAACTTCATTTAGTTTATAAAATTTGTAATAAATGAATAGAGTTGGAAGTCAGAAGTCTGTTTTCCAAATAAGGCATATAAAATCCATTATGAATGCCAGGAAAACTGTTCTAGGAACAATATTCTTTCAGAACACACACACACACACACACACACACACACACACACACACACAAACAACTGCTTTTGCATATCTAATGTGCTGAAAAACTGATTCTTCGTAAAGTGCAATCTTACAAAGTGCCAACAGCTTTCCACAGGTTCTTTCCATGGTAAAGACTCCCCCTCCCCCTCTGTGAATTCATAGTGTCTGCTTATAAAGTCTGCTTTTCATTTTCACCAAATCTGGAAGCAAAGCTGAAAAATATTCACCCCTTCCTTTTGAACTTTAAAACAATTTATTTTGGCCAATGTAGAGAATATTTTCACACAAGATAGTATTAATCTCACAGTAAAGCAAGATGAAATGAAATACATTTGGAAATGCCAACTGAAAAACCAGTTTTACAAAAAACAAGTGAAAAATATTCATATTTCATATGAATGTGTGGGACAATGATAAGTGTGTGTGTGTGTGTGTGTGTATTCTTTTAATAAATATTCCAAAGCCTTCCATTGGAAAAACACATGTTCATGCTGCCATTTTAACAAAGGAACGAAGAAAACTCTCACAGTGACTTAGGCATAAAATTAATGAAATGAGCCATAAAGTGTAAATCGTCTGATTAGAAAAACTAACTTATGAGATTCTTGTTTTTCTTCATTTTTGTTCTTTGGGTAAATACTCTTCTAATCTGTATGTTGTTTCATTCTTTTGGATGTACCAGTTGTGACTAATGGCTTATAACTAAAGCTGACACCCAGGAATTCAGCGCTTTATAAGCACCTCTCCAGAGTAAGATTGCTTTAACAAACAGCAATGATAACAGTTTGAATTATACCTCTGAGTGGGATTACCATGAGAATTATTTTCAGTCTATATGTTTGTGTTCCCTTGGCTAACGGCTGTTTTCAAATGCCTAGGGTCAGTATTGGTAAAATAACAGTCACAAAAACAACAAAAAACCACTTATTCAAACTAGTGAGCACCCAGTTGGCCTAGATGTTCATTTCTCCCATCTCCATCTTCACAAAGTTAGCATCAACAGAGGGAGAGGAGTTGGTAACAGGATCTGTGCGGTCACCTAAGGACCTCGCTGTACACTTTCTCTACTGTACATTTCTCAGAATTCATCACACACGATGATCCCTTCTCCCCACTGGGCTCAGACAGTGATCTCCCAGGCCAAGGTCTCAGAAGCAAGGTTTCTCTCTGACCTCCTCCTGGCCTCCTCTCTCTTACCCCTCATCTTCCTACAAGGTGGGCCAGAAAACTAGAATTCTTCTTCCCCAAGGCAAGCCATAAAATCAAGATGCCTTTCCCCAAAGGCCAGCCAAGGAAACCAGAATCATAACTCTAAACTTCCCTGGCCTGTCTGTCTTGGAGCTGGCCACACAGAAATTCCCTGACCTGCCTTGTCTGACAGTGGATCATAAGACTCAGTTCTGAAGGGTTCTTCCCACCCCGTGCCAGGAGGCAGTGCCGCACAGACAGCCCAAGGGTCTGAATGGACAGGCCTCGCTGGTTTCCCCATTGAATCCATTACTATTAGCTCAGTCCCTTCCCACCTACCTCCAGCTTTTTATTTATTTATTTATTTATTTATTTATTTATTTTTTGGCATCACTGATAATTGAACCCAGGGTGCTCTACTACCGAGCTATACCCCCAGCTTTTAAAATGTTTATTTATTATTTATTTAGTTAGTTTTGCGGTACTGGGGATGGAACCCAGGAACACACACCCCCAGCCCTATTTTTTTTTATTCTTTATTTTGAAACAGGGTCTCACTGAGCTGCAAAGGGCCTCACTAAGTAGCTGAGGCTGGCCACAAACCATGATCCTCCTGTCTCAGCCTCCCAAAGGTTGGGATTACAAGCGTGCACCACCACACCTGGCCCTTTTTGATTTTTGAGATAGGGTTTCACTAATTTGCCAAGATTGGACCCAAATTTGCCATCCCCCTGCTTTAGCCTCCTGAGTAGCGGGGATTACAGGCATGTGTCGCCTTGCCTGGCTCAGAACTATTTCTCTGAGCACATTTATGCACTGCCGTCCATGCTTCATTGAATCTGAGAATAAAAACAAGAGGTTTACCCTGAGCCTCTGGGTCTTCACCGCGAAGTCTTCTGTTACACTATTCTTTGGGATGTCCCCCAGAGAGGCTCACTTGTTGGCAGGGCAGCTAGGTTCATGGGGTCTTGGCTGGTGGAGGCGGAGCCCTTGGGGATGGTCTTGAGGGTTGTATCTGCCCCTCGCTGCTTCCTGTCTCTATCGCTGCTTCTGACTGCTGTGAGCTGCTCTGCTCTGCTACACCGGCTACCACGATGCTTCTGTCTTGAAGCTGACCAACCATCCACTGAACCTTCGAACGCGTGAACCAAATAAACCTTTCCTCCTCCAGGTTGTTTTTCCCAGGGATTTTAGTCACAGAAATGCCAAGATGACTAATAGCTCCTGTGCCACAGAAAACTATGATAAAAAAAAATTGATGTGCTCTCCTATTATTCAACTATCTTATCTCTTCTTCCTTTCCTTTCCTTCCTTCCTTCCTTCCTTCCTTCCTTCCTTCCTTCCTTCCTTCCTTCTCTTTCTTTCTTTCTTTCTTTCTTTCTTTCTTTCTTTCTTTCTTTCTTTTTTCTGTGGTACTGGGGTTCCTGAAACAGCCCTTCTACCTCCAGGCTACACTCCCAGACCTATTTTAGATTTTTATTTGGAAACAGGGTCTCTTTAAGCCAGCGCGGCTGGCTTCGAAACTGCGCGATCCTCCTGTCTCCGCCTCCCAAGTGCGGGGATTACAGGTGTGCGCCACCACGCCCGGCCAACTATCTTTTCTTATAAGGGTGTCAGCAATGAAACCAAGGTCTTTATGATAGACAGGAAAGACACCATCTCTTTTCTGCTCCTTCATCCTCTTAGGGAAAAAGTTCCACGAACAGCGTCAAGCCCTCTCTCCTCTCTGTGGCCCACGGACACTGTGGTTTTGTGTAGAACTCTGTTGTTGCTATTAGAATCTTCTGGATTGGAAGATTTAGAAAAACGATGACTTTCAGTGATAGAGTTTATTATTATTATTATTATTATTATTATTATTATTATTATTATTATTATTTTCGGTACTGGGAATGGAATCCAGGGGCATTCTACCTCCAAGCTGTACCTCAGCCACATTTTAAATTTTTATTTTGAAACAGGGTCTCACTGAGTAGCAAAGGGCCTCACTAAGTAGCTGAAGCTATCCACAAACCTCCATCCTCCTGTCTCAGCCTTTCAAATGCTGGGATGACAAGCAGTTGTAGACTTTTGAAAATCTGAATTCGTGAAACGGCAAGGAGTCATTGCCCTTGATGTAATGATGTGTTTGGGGGCCTTTTTAACAAGATGTTTGCTGTGGTCTTCTCAGACCCCCAAGCCACGAGAGGACTTGCATTTTGGCAAAGAGAACAGGATCTGCCAGCCCTTCACTCGCTTTTGATCTGTTGGGTTCTCCCTTTTAGCTGCTTCTTGGGCGCTAGCCACAAGATCATCTAGACATCTATGACGTCATCCACTCCTATGAGTCCAAGAAGGAAGGTCGCAGTGCCAGGCTGGGTGGGCCCTGAATGCAAATGGCGTGCCTGCATTTTCTGCAGTGAACCCAGCTCCCTTTGGGAGTGTGTGTGTGTGTGTGTGTGTGTGTGTGTGTGTGTGTGTTTGGTTGTACACACATGCAGGGTAGACACTCTTAACTGGGCTTTGGGAAGAAAGTGCCTCCTGCCTGTGATTCACAGCATTGCAATGCTGAGTTTAAAAACCTCTGTTTTAGCTGGGCGTGTTGGTGCACGCTTGTCATCCCAGCATTTGGGAGGCCGAGACTGGAGGTTTGCAGTTCGTGGCCAGTCTCAGCTACTCAGTGAGCCCCTTTGCGGCTCATTAAGACCCTGTTTCAAAATAAAGAATAAAAAATGGGGCTGGGGATGTCACTCGGGGGTAGAATGTTCCTGGGTTCCATCCCCTGTACTGCAAACAACAACAACAAAAACAAACAAAAAACCCACCTCTGTTTCAAGATGCAAATGACCTGGGTGAGGTGGTGAACACGTATAATCCCAGCACTTGGGAGGCTGAGACAGGAGGATCACAAGTTCAAAGCCAGCCTCAGCAGCTTAGTGAGGCTCTAAGTAACTTAGTGAGACCCTGTTTCCAAATAATATATAAAATAGGCTTGGAGGTATAACTCAGAGGTAGAAGGCTCTTGGGTTTCATCCCTAGTACCACACACACACACACACACACACACGCACGCACACAATGCACACACGCAGCACACACGCACACGGACACACACATGCACACATGCACACACACGCACACGCGCACACACGTGCACATGCACACACGCACACACACGTACACACAATGCACACACGCAGCACACACGCACACGGACACACACATGCACACATGCACACACACGCACACACGCACACACACATGCACGCACGCACATGCACACACGCACACACGCACGCACACACACACACGCAAATGATAATATGATAATCTAGGGACATCCTTGCTGCAACTGT